>NC_085985.1:0-45000 GCF_910591565.1 Cydia splendana
CGCCATCCACTTTTAAGGCCTTTATTCAACTAGGTAAAATCAACATAGATCACCAACGGGTGCATGCAGAGGAGCACGTACCTATCTTACATTGTTTTAAGTGCATGCAGTATGGCCATACGCGAAAGCATTGTAAGGCTACCACAACCATCTGTTCACATTGCGCATCGTCTGACCATGAATATAAATCATGCCCGAACCAAAAAGATCACACCAAAACAAAGTGCCACAATTGTGATGCATTTAATAAACAAGTAACTGAGGACCAATACAAGCTAAACACAGCACATAGCGCAACATCAACTTTTTGCCCCCGAATGCGATCTATGTTACAGAGAATAAAATCGCGCATTGATTATCAATCTAATTAATATTTAACATATTAAAATTTCACTCAAATTTAACTTTAATCTTTAACGAATTATATAAGTTCGTAACATTAACTCTTTTGTGGTAATGGCTTATTGACGACAACACTTGTAACTTTAGTGTATCCTATCTGTAAAATATCTTTGTTATTGAAACTACTATTATTATTACACCATTTTGCTTTGCATGAGAACTGTAATATTGAGTGGCTTACGCTGATAAATATTGCAGTTAATTGTTCATCACATATGTAACATATAAACACTAATTTTGTCAAAAGCTTAGAATTAAACTCTCTAATCTCTTGCAAGGGGGCGGTGGCCGAACGGCCACCCGCACTCACTGACTGTTGTGAGGCGGGTGGTCGGTCGGCACTTAGCGCTCCCCCTTAAAACTATCTATGCATCTTTTTCTTTATCACATGAACACTAACTTATCAATTGAAATTACTCGCTTAGTAATATCCAATCTCTTGCAGGGGGACAGTGGCCGGGCGGCCGCCCGCACTCATTGTACTTCGTCATGGGGCGGGCGGTCGGGCGGCAGAACTTGTCCCCCCAAAACTTCATTTTAGGATAGCTGGTCGCCCGTATTTCTAGCGAGGGCCAGTTATCCCAAAATTAAAATCAAACAAACCCTCCAGTTACACTCAACACACATCTAATAAAAACACATTACACTCAACATGAAGTGGGGGAGTTTTTAGTCCGTAGGCGGCTGGGCACCATACCCAGCTGAGTCGGACATAACCGTCGGTACGGGCCGGCGGTATACATGAGTATTTTCTCCCTCACCGCAAAAAAAAAAAAAAAAAAAAACCTAACCTAACCTAACCTAACCTAACCTAACCTTTTTTTTTTTTTTTTTTTTTTTTTTTTTTTGACGGAGTGGGGAATGCTTTTACGCATCCCTCCCAGGTCTTGGGGAAGGCCATAATGGGGAGGGTATGTGGGACTCACTCTTTCGGCTCCCTCTCCTAGCGAGAGGGAGGGAAAGAGAATACCCACTAAACCCCACTCCGGCGTCTCACCCTCTCAGACGTTGTATGGGGGCATCATGGGCTCGCGCATTCATTCTTCCACAATGCCCCCCGTCTCTTCCCGGCATTAGGCCGGGGAACCCGCAACAAAGGAAGGGAGAATCAGGGACGCTTCTGATTCCCCCTTTAGTCGTGTAGGGCCATGCAATGTGGGCCTCAACCCACTGGCCCTACCGAGGGAGGACGCGGTTCACCGCAGCGTACTGCGCGCGTCTTCTCCCTCTTCGTCTCTGCCGAAGCGGGTGTACGTCGGCCGCGTCTTCGCGCTCCCGCTCCGCTGCCTCCTTCTGCGAGATGACCTCCTCGCAGAAGGAGACTACCGCCTTCCATTTTCTCTCGCTGCCCAGCATGGCCGCAACGACGCTGTGCAGCGAGAGATCCATCGTTTTTATTGCTGCCGTTAGAGTACGGCGCTCCTCATCCCAACGACTGCAGACCTCTAAGGTGTGTTGGGCCGAGTCATCCGGGTCACCGCATTCGTGACACTGGGGCCCTAATTCCCTCTTTATGTTGTGCAGGTAATGACCGAAGCAGCCGTGTCCGGTCATTACCTGCGTTGCCCTATATGATAGGGCCCCGTGTTTCCTCTTCAACCACTCCTCTATATGAGGGAGGACTGCCCCTATGGTGCGTGTTCCATAGCGGGAGTCCTCCAGGCCGGCTTCCCATAGCTCCCGGAGCCTGTCCTTAGCCTCTCGGTCTGCCCGCTCTACCGCTTCTGGGTCCAAGTACTCTCCTCGAGCCCTGGCCTCCGCCTTCAACACGTATCTCTCCGCTAGGACCTGGGCATCGAGCTCCCACGGAGGAGTGGATGCAAGGAGACACGCCGCCGCATGGGATACTGTTGAGTAGCCCCTAATTATTCTGAGAGCCACCACCCTCTGCGGCCGCCGGAGCAGGGATTTATTTTCACTCGACAGCCGGTCCGCCCAAATCGGGGCGCCGTATAGTGCCATACTTCTTACAACCCCCGCAAAGAGGCGGCGGCATGGGGCTCTCGGTCCTCCCACGTTGGGCAGCAGCCTACCTAGGGCGGAAGCCGCGCCCACAATTCGGGGAGCAAGTCGGATGAAATGTTCCCCGAAGTCCCACTTTCTGTCCAGGACCAGGCCAAGATATTTGATGTTGGCCTTGACCTGGACAGGTTCTCTATCCACTTGGATCGTCAAGTTGGCGGGCAGACACCATCTTTTTCCTCCGAAAACTATTGCCTCTGTTTTCGGGAGGGCCACCCTTAACCCAAGTAGTCGTATGCGGCCAATCGTCATTTCTGTGGCGACCGCCGCCCTCCTCAGGGTCTCCCCCAATTCTCTTCCCCGCACAGCCACCATTGTGTCGTCCGCGTAACATATGGTGGACATGCGGGGAAGCTGTGCCCCCCTTATGACCCAGTCATAGCCAATGTTCCACAGGAGAGGTCCTAAGACTGACCCCTGCGGAACACCGCAGGCCATTTCGCGCTCGCAACGGCCCCCTCTCATTTCGTAGAGCACTACCCTTTCAGATAGGTAGTGCTCCACGATTGTCCTCAGGTATGGAGGCATTTCGTGGTACCGAAGTGCCTCCTTAATCACAGTATACGGGAGGGTGCCGAAAGCATTGGCGATGTCAAGTGACACCGCCACGACACCCTCTCCTCTTCCCGCCGCATCTTCACTAAATTCCCTCAGAGAGGAAAGTGCGTCCATCGTGGACAGCCCCGCCCGAAACCCAAACTGCCTGTCACTGATGTTCGGGCCGGTGTTCCTGAGGTGTTGGAGAATGCGGCCAGCGAGGATGCGTTCCAACATCTTTCCGACCTCGTCCAGGAGTACTATAGGCCGATATCCGGAGGGACTGTCCGGCGGGCGGCCCTCCTTCCTGAGGAGGCATAGCCTACCCTCTTTCCAGCATCTTGGAAAACGGCCCTCTTTTAGGCAATCACTGAAAAGTTCCTTAATCCGATTTCCGAGATGCTTTAGTACGATAGGGAGGACCTTCCCATGTACCCCGTCAGGCCCAGGAGCCTTTTTACATCCTCTTAGGCGGATGTCTACCCTCGTCATCTCTTCATCGGAGACCTCGGGGATCTCCATCGGACCTACCGGTTCTGCCAAGGGGACCGACATTACCGGCGGCGTAAAGTCGGGCGCCGGCGGGAAGAGGCCCTCCACTATTCGCGTGAGGAGTTCCGGCTCTAGGGAGTCCATGGGAGGGGCATGTTTCATCTTGTTGCGTACAAGCTTGTACGGTCGCCCCCATGGATCCCGGTCTAGAGTGGCCAGGAATTCCTCTCTCGCCTCATCCTTTCTTTTGGCGATTGCCAGGTTGAGAGCCTCTTTTGCCGTTTTGAGGGCCTGGTACGTTGCCTCCTCCTCCTCCTCAGTATGCCTCCTCCGTCGACATCGATTGAATGCGCGGCGGCACGCGTTACTGGTGATACGGAGGGCCGCGATTTCCTCCGACCACCAGTACACCCTCCTCCTTGCTGTAGGTCGTCCGGCGCGTGGCATTGCTGCGTCACATATCGATTGTAAACTTTCGCGGAGGCGTGAGGCACGCTCATCCACTCCTAGCGCTACTGGAGGAGGATTATTCCATGCCTCAACCATTGCGGCTTCGTCCGCCATCTCGCGGTCCAGCTTTGTTATGGTCCACTTAGGGAAACCATTTCTTCTTCGGCCGGGCATCGGTGGGACTACCGGCGCATTGTGGACCCTCATTTGTATATAGAGGTGGTCGGAGAGGGTCTCCACCTCCTCCAGGACCCGCCAATTCGTTATACGCGCGGCGATGGCAGGGGTCGCAAACGATATGTCGACGATAGACCCCCCCTGCCGTCGCACGCAAGTATTAGCGTTGCCCTGGTTCAGGACAGCCAAGCCCGTCGCCACCGCCCAATCCCTTAGGGCAGCTCCCTTTGGGTTTGTGAGGGGCGAGCCCCAAGCCTCACTTTTGGCGTTAAAATCGCCCAATACGAGCACCTGGCTAGGGCTCGCTCTCCTCACAATATTTCCGATCTCTTCCAGGAATCGCTCAAAATCGCGAAGCGGTTTATTGGGGGAGAAGTAGCTCGCTACAACTACAGTTTCACCCCATTTTGCCGCTGCGTATCCCCGGCCTCGGGTTATTGGCGTAAGGGGCGGAAACTCACCCACCGCCGGTACTACCATGGCCACCCTGCCGTCTGTGGCCCCTACCCAGTTTGTCTGGGGAGGAACAAAATATGGCTCCGCCACCACCGCTATGGAGATGCCCCACTCCGCTGTGAATTGCATAAGCAGATCTTGAGCACGAGCGGAGTGGTTGACATTACACTGTAAGATGTCCAGATGCGGGTGTACTGGCATTAAATATCCATATTTTGTCCCTCACAGGCCGGTTGGTCGGCGTTACGCATTGGAGGGGCTCTTTGGGTCTTCAGAAGAGCCTCTTTGCCTTTTGCTGGTGGGGGCGCACACGAAAAGCCACCCATTATGTGCCCCGCTGGACGTTTGGCCGCATGACACACCGAGCAAAAGGCAGCCTCCACCTTGCAGTCCGCCATCCTGTGGTCCGGCCTGCTACACCGGAAGCAGAGGCTGCTCCTGTCCACTGGCGATGGGCACAGTGCCCTGGTGTGCCCCGTGCCCATGCACCTGAAGCACCTCATCGGTGTCGGGTCCAGCGCCACTACCAGGGCCGAGGACCATCCTACTAGTATTCGACCCGCTGCGGTGACCCTCTTGGCTGCCGTTATAGGGCACTGTGCCAGGGCCGACCCTGTCCCATTATATTGGGCCCTAATTGTTCCCACCTTTATTTCACTTAGTGGGCATTCGCCCAATTGAGCGATTGCTCCCGCGATCGCCTCCTGAGTGGCTGCCTCATCTAGACCCGAAATGCGTAGGTCCGCCATTTTGGTGGGCCTATATACTCGGGCTTCCTTTCCGATCACCTCCGTGATTTTCCGACAGAGTTCGTCGGCCGCCCTGCCATTGTCCGACCCGGACACCTCAATAATCCTGGCTCCAGCAGCTGTTTTGCGGACCTTGACGTGCTCTAGACCCACATCAGCAAGGTTCACCGATGTGGTGGCCTTAGACATGATTGAGGCGTATGTCGCCTCAGACTCCGGCTTCAAGGCCACCACGATCGCAGCTGTGGAGGGCACAACCAGCTTTCGTGGGCCCGCAGGTGCCGGTTTCCGGGCCGGAGCGGCAGGGGGGGAAGAAGGCTTGGCGGATTTGCCAGATTTGCCCTTTTTGACAACCTGCGTCCAAGACTCAGCAGGCTGCTGTGTTGTTGTTGCCGGCTGTGAGGGTGGGGAGGCACTGGGCTCCTTCGCCGTCTTCTGCCTGGGAGCAGAGTTAGCCCTCTTCTTGGTCGCTGGTGCCGCTGGTGCCGAAGGCTGGGCCGCAGGGGCTTTAGGCTGCCTAATAGGCGGCGCACGTGTCACTGTCCTTGAGGGCGCCCCAGAGAGAAGTTCCGGCTGGGGTGTGGGCTGGCTTGCAGTCACCTTATTCCTGTCCGCCGCGAGAGGGGGGCGGGGGACCGGCTCAGGGGAATAGCCCGTGCGGGCCGAGATCATGTTTCCCATAGTAATTGTGAGATCCCGCTTCAGGTCCTCCTTCAGTTCCTTGAGGGCCTCCTTGAGGGCCTCAGCGAAACCCGTCGGGGACTGGTCAAATTGAGCCGTCGGGGCCTGTGCTAGGGGCTGGGTCTCCCTCTCAGAGAAAGCTCTACGAAGGGCCTTCATCTCCGCCTGGCATTGGGCAAGTTGCTCCCGCATTCTCTTATTATCAGCCTTTAAGGCTCGCAACTCCTCACCCTCTTCTCTGTCTGCCAGGCAATCAGTGGCCGCCAAGATGTCCCGGCAGGCTTGATTCATTTTGCCCCAGACTTGTCCATTTAGGTTGCCGGATTTCCCGGCAGCCTGTAGTACAATCTGGGTCGCCTCCCGCACTATATCGATGTAGTCCGTCCCTGTGTATGGAGGCGGGCTGCGTTCTCTCAATTCTTGACTTGGAGACGGGGACGGGGTCAGCATCCGCGGCTCCTTATCCCCCTTCTTCTTATTGTCCCTCTTGTTGTCCCCCTGGGACCTTGTCTGGAGGGGGGGAAAAGGGAGGACCACTCCCTTTCCCTCCTGGCTGTCCAGCACCTCCAAGAGGAAGTCCTCCTTATGGGCCCTCAGTCTGGCCTTGGCTGCTGCCAGGCCAGTAAAGTGGCCTTTGGAGGCTTTCTTCACCATGGCCTTGGCCCTACCCCTCAGCGCGGTGCTCATTTTAGGCCCGCTCCCAACGTGAGCCTCATATTCCAGGTCCTGGTTCCCCTCATGGGGCCTCTTGTTGGAGGCGGCCTCAGCCATGTCCTGGCCCTCCATAGGTTCCTCCCAGTTGGGCGAGGTCGGAGAACCCACCCCTAAAGCCCCTTTATGGGGCCCCGTGATTGGAGCCCCCTCCGGATTCAACCCCTTCGTGGGGTTTTCCATATAATTGCCACGCGAAAACCACCCCTTATGGGTGGAATTCGCCCAAAAAAGGTGAAAAACCCAAAAACCTAACCTAACCTAACTATTTTGGTCAAGTGCGAGTCGCACCAGATCCAAAACAGCAAAAACAAACTTAAAATTATTTTATGCGACGGCCTGTAGCGTCACTCCTGGTTGAGCTACAGATCTCGAACCAAGGTCTAAAAATAGCTCTAAGTATGTGCTATCTACTAATAATTTTTACAACTAAAAATATTTAATATTTTACAATTTATTAAATTTCCAACACGAAAACCAACTTATGTTTGCGTTTAGCGACGCCGCAAATTTTGAAATAGCAATCTATTAAAAAATTAATAACTTCTAAACTATACACTCTAAAAATATAATTCAAACGGATTTGAATTCCCTACAATTAGCTTAATCTAAATAACCTAACACAATAAATTTATTTACACAAGAACAGAAGATATGATTTTTTGAAACTGAAATCTCCTAACGTCGTCAACCGCAAATGGGGTAAACTTTTTACTGAAAGTGTGAACTTTGAACTCCAGTATCTCCCGAACCAAAGGTCGGATCGATAAGGGGAAAATAGCTCCTTGTAGAGCAAAAAGCCGACCCAATTACGAAATTAACAGACGTAAAGAAAAAAGAAAGACTAAATGGATGTGAATTTTTCAAAGTGAAAAAGTGCCTGAAGGGAAAAAGTGAATTTATATGTAAAGTGAAAGAAATTGAAAATAGTATAGAAATCTAGGGAAAAGCTGGGAAAGAACAACGGTATAAAATAGAACTCAATTAACTTTATCTCACCACAAAAATTCGCAAAATTACCTCACTTCTACCTCTGAAATTTTACCTCAACCTAACCTAACCTAACCTAACCTAACCTTTTTTTTTTTTTTTTTTTTTTTTTTTTTTTTTTTTTTTTTTTTTTTTTTTTTTTTTTTTTTACGAGGGGAAATGCGTTACGCATACTCCCGCCCCCGGGGGGGGGGGTCGGGAGTTATGTGGGACTCTCCTCCCTTAGGGGGAGGCCTACCCACTAAAACCCCTCGGTGTACCCTCGCTCCGCCTGAGGTAGGGCTAAGGGAACGCTTGGCGCTTACCTCGGCCCTGCCATGTGCGTGTCGCCCTTGCGGGCTCGGCTATTGCGGCTTTTGCCACTGTCCCTCCTAGGTGTGCACTTTTTGCGCCTTATCCGCCTCGGGACACTCTCGTCAGGCAGGAGACCCCCCGATCTCCTGCCCGAGGTCCCAGTTACGGCGGCAAGCGGCGGTCATACGCGGCCCGCCTCCGCCCGGTCCTTTTTCGGCGGATAGGGAGCGAGAGGGGATCGTCCTCTCGCTCTCTCTCCGCCGCCTCCTTTAGGGACATGACAGCGTCGCAGAACGCGACGACCGCCTCCCAGGTGCCTCTGTTACGGACCATCGCACTGGCTATTGCCGGCAGCGTTAGGTCTGCTCCAAGAACCGCAGCCATCTCCGATCTCGGTTCATCCCACGCAGGGCATACGGCGCGGGTGTGATGCGCCGTGTCCTCCTCACCTCTGTCACAGTGCTTGCACACCGCTGTGTCCTCTCGTCGTGCCACTCGCCACAGGTACCTACCAAAGCAACCGTGCCCAGTAAGTACCTGTGTCAAGTGGTACGTCATTGGCCCGAAGTCGCGCTTCAACCAGTCCCTAAGGACTGGGCGTACTGCGCCCACCACCTCGCGGCTTGCGCTCGGGGCTTCTAGCCTTTCCCACCTCCGGAGAAGGTCATCCTTGGCCTCCTCCCTCCAAAGCTTGATCTCCTCCGGAAGTGGACGATTTCCCGCCGCCCGCTCTTCCGCAACTTGCCAATATACCGCCGCCAGGACCCCAGCCTCCAGGTCCCATGGTGGGCTGCCGGCCAGCAACGTCGCCGCCTCAAACCTAACCTAACCTAACCTAACCTAACCTAACCTAACCTAACCTAACCTTTTTTTTTTTTTTTTTTGTCGCAGGGGAAATGCGTTTATGCATTCACCCCCGGGCTGGGGACGCCCATTGGGGGGGTGATATGTGGGACTCGCTCCTCCCGTAACTCCCTCTGCTAGTCAGAGGGAGGGGAGGAGAATACCCACTAAAACCCCTGCGGCGTTTCCGTCTATGCCGTTATAGGGGGATGCAATGGGGTCGCGAGCATGTCACCACGGCATCCCCCCGAACCTAACCTAACCTAACCTAACCTAACCTAACCTAACCTAACCTAACCTAACCTAACCTAACCTAACCTAACCTAACCTAACCTAACCTAACCTAACCTAACCCAGTCACGCACCCCCCAGCGTCGAAACAACAGCGTTTCCGCAAAGCTCCGCGGGAAAAAATTCGTAGAAGTGGCAATTTTAGACCGATCGCGGTGAAAGTGGTGTTGTTTTACGCGTAATTGCAAGACCAATAAAGTGATAATAAGTGCTCAACCCACGGATCACAGTGCGAAGGAGAATTGGCCGAAAACCTCAATTTTAGAGGTTAGAAACAACAAAAACGCTGTCCGCGGCGCGCCTGGTCGCTGCAACCTCCACGTGCGATACGTCGTCAGAAGCGCCTCGACGAGCCCTATACGACGACACCTCAGCGACATCTGGGAGACGCACCGTCGAGGCACAATCTCCAAAAAAAAAAAAAAAAACAAGTACCACGTGGTGGCGTGGTCACAGATCCGGACGCGAGCGGCAACTTTGAACAACTGGGGACGAAGCGGCACACCACCTGGACTTTAACGGTATTTCAAACAGATTTTTTGGATAGACAGTTTCGGAAATATTTCACTTCAAAAATTAAAACTTTAAGAGTGAATAGTGCAAAAAGTTCAGGCAGACCCTATATTTTTTAATGTAAAATTCGCTGCGCGCTAGCTGGGAGAACACACCTATCAAGTTTGGACATTTTTGGACACTTCTAAATAGTAAAATTTTTGATTTTCCCAAAAACTTAGAAAAAATTTGACAGTGAAAAACTTTTGTAAGAGACAATTTTAGATTTTAATTGTATGTTGTAGATGTATATTTTGTGTTAATTTTACAGTTTTTTGTGTAATTTTATGTCGAGGGGTACCGAAGTTATTGAATTTTAACCTAAATTTGGCTATATATTCTAAATTAATATAAAATATTATTTTTTCTTATTATTATTAGCTTTAGAAGTATTATTTCACTACGGGAAACCGGAAACCCGGACCCCGTAACCTTTAAATTGGCTAGAAACCAAAAAACCGCCATTTTGTTTTTTCTGGTATCAAAATTCAAAGTTCAAATACTCGGTAACCGCTCGACATAGAAAAGTCGGATTTTCACCTTGTATAGTGTCTTTCGAGCAGAAACCAACTTTTTCAGGTTTCAGGTGAATATCTCGATAAAAATTTCTTAGGCCTGAGACCACCTCTACGTGATAGAGGAGATAAGGCGAGAGGCAGGGAAGAAAACCCGAACTTCCTCCGACCACCGGTTCCCGAGATATCGGCCTTCAAACATAGAGTTTGACAGTTCGGCGGCCATCTTGCCTTTTTTCAAGTGGCAATATCTCGGCAACCCAGGTGCCTGGAGACTCGCGGTTTCTTTCCTGAAGAAAAGAGCAGGCCAATCTACCATACTCGACCCTTTTCAGGAAATTTCAGGCGAAATTCAGTCTGAAAATTCCTGAAAAATTTCGAGGCCTGAAAGTGGTCTCAGCCGATACATTAGGTTAAGTTTAGGAAAGCCGTCGAAAACCCGGGTTTTCTGCGACTCCGGGAACGGGAGATATCAGCGGTCAAAGTTGCACTTTGACAGTTCTCGCCGCCATCTTGGAAAAGTTTAAACCGAGATATCTCCCAAACGGTAAGTCGTAGAGAGCTGGGGTTTCCTCCTAGGACAACAGCCGGTGCAGCTCCGGGTGAGGAAAAAGGTTTCAGCCGAATTCAGAACTTTTCAGGAAACTGAAAACCTGAAAATTTTCCCCACCTGAAAGTGTTCCGACTGGATAGAGCTAGTCGAGCCCAGAAAAACGAGCCCAAGCGCGGATCTGTAGGACCAGCGGAACCGGAGATACAAGCAGATACCGAATCTTGAAACCGGTTCCTGGACGGAAACCAGAAATTTCAGACCGTCGCATCTCCGGAACCAGTAGGAATAGCAGGGTCGTGCTTGGTATCGTTGGAAAGGGCTCGAGGAGACCTATCAACTGGTAAAGAGAAAACGACTCTACATAGAGCCTAAATTTCTTTACTGTGTAAAAGCTCAGGGAAATCGGGGTTTCGACTCCCGAAAGCGCAGACGGACTCTGCTCGTAATTATATTTAAGATACCTTGCCTCCCTTGTACAGAGGTTCTATTACGGCTCTACATAGAGCAAAAAATTGTAATTATAAGCTGACAGAGTCTGCGACTCTATACCTATACCATATAAAGCTGACAGCAGACCGGTTTCATAGTCAACAGACTGACTCTACATAGAGACAAAATTCTATATTATTGTACTAATTGTATTTTATTGTGTTTAAGTTAGAGCCTAACAGACCAGTGTCAGTGACTCATAGAAACCTTTAATCTTAAGTGAGAGTAGAGTTTGCGACTTTACAGTGGTAATAAAAATTCTGTGTGTGTTTTATTTCAACCAAACCCCCTTTGATACTGTAACCCCCCCTTTACAGGGGTTCAGATAAAGAACTACCTCCATGGCAATGTTTCGAACTCCAATGAAGGGCACCGAATCGGAGATGTCACCCACACAGCCGGATAAAACCAATCTGCGTCCCTCAGTTAGGGAAAGCATTGGGGAATGGGAACTCGGCAACACCTCCCACCTGTCACCAAGCCCACCGTCAGCGGGGACCGCTGGTGCTGACACAACATCCGAGCCAGCCCCCGCGGCCCCCATGGTGACAGCCGTGGACGCAAACGCAACGCAACCACAGAAACAGGAAAAGACTCAGGCGGGCCCACCGAAAGCTGAAGCAAAACAGCAAGCAAAAGCAGGAAAAGCCGAACCACAGGCCGGCCCTGCACGCCAAAATATAACCATCACAATATCACCGCCGAGAAAGACACCCACCGCACCTGCAAAAAGGGTTTACTCAAGCAGGACGGTTGAGGCCCGAATCCTCCATGACAAGGCCACATGCAGCATCAAGGAAGGGAGAAACGTGAAAACCAGCATCAAAAACGATGTCTTGGAGGCCCTCGACCGTTTGTACCACCTGGTAAAGGAGGCGGATGCTGAGACAAGAAAGGGAAAGCTTGGAGCAAACAGGGAGGTGGCTGAGGGGAAAAAGGGACAGGCAGGATCAGGAGAAAAGGAGAACTCCGGGAAGGCGGTGTCTGAAGCAACCGCTACAGACAAAACCTTCACGGCAAACGTAGAGAGAGAAAGAGAGATGAGAGAGATGTATGTGCAGAAATGTACAAATGAGGAAGATATCCGGGACATAAAAATACTAATAGCGCGAAACACCAAATTACTGGAAGAAATCAAAACCGAAATGGAAACCAGTTTCGATAAACAAGAAAGGGCGATTGAGGGGGTGGCGAAAACGGCGACATATGCGACCACCTATGCAAGCGTAACAGCAGCTCAACCCCCTGGGGTAAACAGAGTACAGAACGCAGAGCGGAAGACACTGCACTCCATTGTGGTCACCTCGAAAGACGAAACCAAATCCGGGGAGGAGGTATTGGATAGTACGAAAGGCTGTGGACGCAAAAGAAGGATGGATTACGGTTGAAAAAATAAGGAAGGCCAAAGACAGGAAAATAATAATAGGGCTAGGAACAAATGACGACAGAGAGAAACTTAGAAACAAGTTAGGTAAAGATGGGGGTGACCTCAACGTCGAAATGGTCAAAAACAAAGATCCACTACTCATCCTAAAGAATGTCCTCGTCGTCAATACAGACGAGGACATTCTGAGGGCTTTGAGAAATCAGAACAAGAACGTATTTAGAGACCTCGGCGAAGAAGAAGACCGGGTGGAGATAAAATACAGAAGGAGAGCAAGAAATCCCCACACTGGACACGTGGTAATCAGTGTCTCGCCTACTATATACCAAAGGGCAATAGGCGTAGGCAGCGTGCACATAGACCTCCAGCGTATTAGGGTAGAAGACCAGTCCCCGCTGGTCCAATGTACCCGCTGCCTCGGATTCGGGCACGGAAAGCGATATTGCACCGAATCCGCAGACCTGTGCAGCCACTGTGGCGATCCCCATCTGAGAGCGGAATGTCCGGATTGGCTTACCAAAGCAGCGCCACCAAAGTGTCACAATTGCTCAAAAGCCAAAATGGCGGACACAGAGCATAATGCTTTCGACTTCGAATGCCCAACACGCCGAAGATGGGACAATATAGCCCGCTCAACAGTGGCTTACCACTGCTAAAGGCTACCCAAATGCACAAACCGTCGATCCAGAACTTCACAGATTCAGGATTTTGCAGGCAAATCTCCAGCGCAGCCAGTTGGCAACGAATGAGCTGCTTCTGGAGGGATCGAAGCAGAAAGCTGCCATAGCTCTCCTCCAAGAGCCATACGTGGGAGGGGCAAAAAGAGTAAAGGGATACCAGGGCGTCAGAGTCTTTCAGAACTCGGAGTCTGACCAAGGAACAGTAAAAGCGGCAATTGTAGTTTTCAACAGCTACCTGGACATAGAACAGTTCCCAGAACTTACCACGAAGAACATAGTTGTGGTGAAAGTTAAAACAAAAGACTGGACCGTCGCATTGTTATCCTTTTACTTCGAGCCGGAGGAACCCATAGACCAGTATCTGGAAACACTCAAAGTAGTACAGGAGAAGATAGGACCCACGAGGCTAATCCTTGGAGGAGACTCTAACGCTAAGAGTATCTGGTGGGGTAGTGCAAGCGAAGACCAAAGAGGCGAGTTGCTTTGTGGTACTCTCATAGAAATGAACCTTCACATCTTGAACACCGGCAGAACCCCAACTTTTGACACCATAAGAGGTAAAAAACGATACAGCAGTCACGTAGATATCACAGCCTGCACTGAAGAAATGTTGGGCCAAATAGATAGATGGCGAGTGGAGGAAGGGCTGACGAGTTCCGACCACAACACAATTGTCTTTGACATAAACCTCAAAAAATCAAAGGGAACAAGTATAGAACGAACTACTCGAATTTATAATACGCAAAAGGCAAACTGGGAGCAATTTCATGAGAAACTGCCCCAGGTTATGCAACAAGACAACCTAACAATAGTAAAACTAACTGAAATACAAAACAATGAAGAATTAGAGGAAACTATAATAAAACTAGATACAGCAATAACAAAAACCTGCAAAAAGACAATACCAAATAAAAAGAAAAAAGATACTTTTACCATACCATGGTGGACCGAAGAACTCGCAACCTTGAAGAGGGAAGTCGCCACAAAAAAGCGAAGAATCAGGAATGCAGCGCCAAACCGTAGAGAAATAGTAGTGAATCTGTATCTGGAACATAAGCAAAAATACGAATCAGCGGTGTCAGAAGCAATTACCGAAAGTTGGAAGGGGTTCTGCAAAAAACAGGATAGAGAAGGAGTATGGGAAGGAATCTACAGAGTTATAAAGAGGACAGCGAAACGGGAAGAAGACTTGCCACTCATAAAAGAGGGAAAAGTACTGAGTGCACTAGAATCCGCAAGACATCTGGCCGAGACCTTCTACCCCGAGGACACGAGAGAAGGTGAAGGCATGGAACATCACCAGAGGCGAATCGCAGCCGAGAAAGTAAACGAGGAACAGCATTGTGATAAATATGATCCGTCGTTTACACCAGAGGAAATGAATGCTGCGACAAGCTCCTTCAACCCCAAAAAGGCTCCCGGGGCAGAGGGCTTCACTGCGGACATCTGCTCTCACGCGATAAATGCTGCCTTTGACTACTTCCTGGCACTTATGAATAAATGCCTGGCAAACCATTATTTCCCGAAGCTATGGAAAAAAGCAATTGTGGTCATACTTAGGAAGCCAGGAAAAGACACGTACACCTCGCCGAAATCGTATAGGCCGATAGGGCTTTTGCCCGTACTAGGTAAAATATATGAGAAGATGTTGGTGAACCGACTCAGGTTCTATGTGCTACCAAAGATGAGTACCCACCAGTATGGATTTATGCCACAGAGAGGAACAGAAGACGCCCTCGTTGTTCTCATGGAGCGCATACGGGCAGGGCTAAATAATAAAAAATTAGTCACGTTGGTATCGCTCGACATTGAGGGCGCTTTCGATAGCGCGTGGTGGCCGGCAATAAAGACCAGACTGGTGGAGGAAAAATGCCCTGTGAACCTGAGACGGGTCATCAGTAGCTATCTCAGCGATAGGGTGGTGGAGGTCAGGTATTCGGGAGAGATACACAGGAGGGCTACGGAAAAGGGTTGCGTTCAGGGATCTATAGGGGGACCTATCCTGTGGAACCTTTTGCTGGACCCCCTCTTGAAACT
This sequence comes from Cydia splendana, assembly GCF_910591565.1. Taxonomy (NCBI): domain Eukaryota; kingdom Metazoa; phylum Arthropoda; class Insecta; order Lepidoptera; family Tortricidae; genus Cydia; species Cydia splendana. Next base: position 15,306 of record NC_085985.1, read on the forward strand.
GTTAGAGAAAAAGGGGTTCTATTGCCAGGCCTTCGCAGATGACGTGGTGTTAGTCTTTGAAGGCAAGGAGGCCAGGGATATTGAAAGACAGGCAAATGCTGCACTCGAACATGTTAGGGCGTGGGGTGTCGACAACAAACTGAAGTTTGCACCTCATAAGACTAGTGCAATGCTGATAACAAAAAAGCTAAAGTACGATATACCGCGCCTTAGCATGGGAGGGGTCAACATCGAAATGTCGGAAGAAGTCAAAATCCTTGGCCTGACCATAGACCATAAATTAACCTTTAACAACCACGTCGCCAACATCTGCAAAAAGGCCGTAGGGATTTATAAGATGCTAGCCAGAGCGGCGCGAGTAAGCTGGGGCCTAAACCCAGAGATAATACGAACAATATATACAGCCGCAGTGGAACCAGTCGTATTATACGCAGCAGCGGCATGGGCGCCAGCCGCAGACAAATTAGGAGTACGCAGAATACTAAGTGCGGTCCAGAGAGGCTTTGTACAGAAAATGTGCAAAGCGTACCGAACGGTGTCACTAAACTCGGCACTCCTGCTCACAGGAGTACTCCCTCTCGACCTCCGAGTTCGTGAGGCGGCCCTATTATATATGGCCAAGAAGGGAGCACCACAGCAAGCACTGGGAGGTAGGGAAGTGGAAAAGATGACCCCAAAGATACAAGCCCCGCATCCAGCAAACCAGATGGGGCTGGAGTTCGGCATCTTGGGAGACGAACATCAATACGCACTGCATAATAACTACGCAGTGCGCCTATTTACCGACGGTAGCAAGATTGAGGGTAAAGTCGGAGCAGCTGTGTCTGTATGGAACAGTACTGCAGAGACCAAAACCCACAAACTTGCACTATCACCGTACTGTACCGTATACCAAGCCGAACTCCTCGCTTTGCACAAAGCATCAGAAGTTGCATTGAAACAAAATGAGACCGCATTCGGAATTTATAGCGACTCTAGAGCGGCCCTGGAAACAATAATAAACCCCAACTCTCCCCACCCACTAGCAGTAGTCATAAGAAAAAATCTCCAGGATTGTAAACTCCAGAACAAGGAAGTATCCCTGTTCTGGATCAAAGCACATATAGGGCTGGAAGGAAATGAGAGGGCAGATTGCCTTGCAAAGGAGGCAGCACTAAAGTCCAAAAAGAAGGCGGACTATGATCAATGCCCGGTTTCTTTTATGAAACGTACCATCAGGACAGAGACCCTCCAAAAATGGGACGATAGGTATAAGACAGAAGAAACGGCCTCGGTTACCAAACTCTTCTTCCCTGACGCAATCACAGCACGTAAAGTAACCCGAAAACTTGTCATGGACAGTACACTTACACAGCTGTTCACTGGGCATGGGGGATTCTCCTCATACTTGAATCGCTTCAAGTGCAAGGAGAGTCCTTCATGCGCATGTGAGCCAAACTCGAATGAAACCATAGACCATCTCATCCTGGAGTGCCCCATCTACGGTCGGCAAAGGTTCGACTTGGAACAAAAAATGAATATAGAAGTAAATAAACAAAATTTGCACAGTTTGGTTGAAAATGAACACACTAGAGACGTATTCTTAAGTTACTGCCAGAAAATTGTAAAAAGAGTAAGAATGAAAAACAAAACAGAATGAGAAATGGTATATTACAAAATATATAATAGGTATATATTAAGTAAATATACATATACAAAAGTAGAAATAAAAATATAGCTATAAGAAATGTAAAAGTACTTAAGAATCTAAAATGTAAAATTGTAAAACTGGAATATTAAAAAACAACGTGTAAAGTTTATTCCCCGTGTTGAAATGAAAATAAATAAATAAAAGTAGCAAAGTAGAACATAGAAAACAAATAGGTGGTAGTCCCAACCACAAAGAGTGAAAGATGATGAATGTAAGAAAGAATAGTATGTAGAATGAAAGTGCGAGAAGCAAAAATGCGAGAACTGGTATGCAAGAGAAAACCGCTCACAGTAGGCTCCGATCATGTTGGAGGTAGAAGAAAAAAAAAAAAAAAAAAAAAAAAAAAAAAAAAAAAAAAAAAAAAAACCTAACCTAACCTAACCTAACCTAACCTTATCTCCTACTGCGGGAGGCTGAGGGGGGGACCGCCCAGCTGCAGGCTTTTGCAGATGACATCGTGATAATGGCTATGGAAAACACGACCGAAGAACTTAACAAAACAGTCAACGACGCGCTAGAAATGGTCGCAAGATGGGGCATGAAACATAAGCTTCGGTTTGCCCCACATAAGACACAAGCGACCATAATAACTCGCAAACTCAAATACGCCACGCCATCGTTCCGAATGATGTCGACACAAATTGCCCTGGACAACAAGCTGAAGCTTCTGGGCCTAACAATCGACGAAAATCTGGGGTTCGGACTCCACCTGGAAAATGCTTCCATCAAGGCGCTCAACCTATATAAGGTGGTGAGCAGAATGGCTAAAACTCGGTGGGGACTAAATTCAGAGATCCTAAAGACTATATACTACACGGTGATTGAGCCTACGATGCTCTACGCTGCCGGAGCCTGGGGGAATGTTGCGTGCAGGGTATATGCCAGGAAAAAACTAGATAGGATCACCAGAGTATTCGGCATTAAAATTGCCAAAGCCCACCGCACAGTATCCACTGTATCGGCAGCAATCCTGGCAGGGATAATCCCACTGGACCTCAGGCTGCAGGAGCAACTGGAGCTCTATGAGGTGAAGAGAGGGAAGCCTCTCCCGGAGATACCGGAAGGGAAACTGCAGTCTAGGGTCCATCCGTCGAGCCTCCCGCATCCGGCTACGAGGAGCCGACCTACCTTTGGCTTCATAAACACAGAGGAGGACATAAATGTAGGGCCGTCCCAAATAGACACTTGGAGGTGCTACACGGATGGTAGCAAAATCCAAGGGAGGGTTGGGGGAGCACTCACTTGGTGGTCCGGGGGTGAGGAACGGGACTGCAAGAGTTTTAGGCTGGCGGACCACTGCTCGGTGTACCAGGCGGAGATGATGGCGCTGTATCAAGCCACAAAAATGGCGAAGGATATGGGCTACCGAACGGCTATCTACAGCGACTCCAGATCCTCCCTCCAGGCGGTTAGCGACCCAAGCTCCCAAAACCCCATTGCCGTTGAAATCAGGGCTAATCTAGAGGAGGCCTCATCTTGGGGAAACCCGATAAGCCTATTTTGGATAAAGGCACACGCTGGCCTAGCGGGTAACGAGAGGGCGGACGAACTGGCCAAGGCGGCGGCCCTTGACCTGGGGAACGCTCCGGTCTACAGCAGGTTCCCTCTCTCTTTCGCAAAAAGATCAATACGAGCCAGAACTATCGAAAGATGGCAAAGCCGATACCAGGAAACCGACAGAGCCTCGGGCACGAAGTTATTTTTCAAGGACGTCCGAGCAGCGAAGAAAATAATAGAAAGACTGGGAAACAGGAATACAGTAGCTCAGCTACTGACAGGACATGGGGGCTTCAAGCAATATCTCCATAAGTACAAGCTGAGAGACGACCCCCATTGCTCCTGTGACGGGCAGACTGTGGAAACTATAACCCACATAATCACAGAATGCCCAAGGTTTGGCCTGGAGCGGTATAACTGTGAATGCGAGATAGGGACCAACATCATGGAAGACAACTTTGTGAGGCTGCTGGAGGATGACAGGGCCCGAAAACAGTTCGTTGCCTTCGCAGAAAATGTGATAAGGAGAGCGGCGAGACAAAACGGCGCCACGGCAGTTTAAGCTGACCGTAGGGTAGGGCGGAATTGGGGGGCCCACTCGGCACATGGCGGCATCCCTGCTGGTGGTGGGCCAGGGGAAAGCGAAATACGTCGCTCTCCAATGACCAGCCACCGGCACGGAAAAGGCGGCCATGGGCGGAGTGGGTGACAAAGATTTCTGCCCACCATACGGAGAGCAAACTAATAAATGCGCCAGCCGCGGAGCGGAAATGGGAACCACAAATTATGCTCCATTATAATCCATTATGCTCCTTTGGTCTGGGGGGCTCCAAAGGGCTCCTAAGCGCTCCAAGGTGCTCCCTTGGTCAAAAGGGGCTCCAAAGGGCTCCTAAGTGCTCCAATGCGCTCCTTTGCACAATTACGCTCCGAGGTGCTCCCGGGTGCTCCAAAAGGTTCCGCTGCGCCTAAATGCTCCACTGCTCCTAATTGTGGATCTAAAGTGCGTCATCACGCACTAAAGCGCCCATAGTACCCTTAACATAATGGAATAAATATAAACTAATAAATAAACAAATAGAAATAGTACGGAACTGTATGTTGAAAGAAAGGAACAAATGATAAATTATGTAATTAAAAGTGACATTGCAAATCTGAACTATAATTAAATTGGACATGTATTAACAGTGCAAGAGAACTGTCATTTTGTAAAATAGACGCAATCAAAAGTGACATCACAAATTAGATCTATAATTAATCTGGACATGGACATGTACTATAGTGTAAGAAAACTGACATTTAATAAATAAATTTTGTGTTGTATTGTGTTAGTAATAAGTATTGTTTTGACATAATCAAATAAAAGGTAAAAATGTAAAAGTAATATATGACCATGAAAGTAGCAAATAACAAGATAATTTAGTGACAAGGCTAATAAATAAGTATTGTATTGTATTAGTAATAAGTATTGTTTTGACATAAATAAAATGTAAAAGGTGATAAGAAAAAATAATCTAGCGAGAATGTAATAAATAAAGAAATATTGTATTAAATTGTATTAATAATAAGTGGTGTGCTGTTTGATATAATTAAATAAAATGTAAAAATGTAATTATAAGATAAATTAGCGAGAATGTAATTAATAAATAAATATTGTATTAAATTGTATTAATAATAAATATTGTTTGACATGTAATAATAGAATAATTTAGCGAAAATGTAATAAATAAATAATGTATTAAACTGTATTAGTAATAAGTATTGGCATGAAAAGATGGAAATAGAAAAAATTTATAAAATAGAAATAAGTGCTGGAAAAGAAATACCAGCAATAAAAACAGAGGAGGGAGGAGGGACCAAAAAAAAAAAAAAAAACCTTTTTTTTTTTTTTTTTTTTTTTTTTTTTTTTTTTGTCGCAGTGGAAATGCGTTTATGCATTCACCCCCGGGCTGGGGACGCCCATTGGGGAGGTGGTATGTGGGACTCGCTCCTCCCGTAACTCCCTCTGCTAGTCAGAGGGAGGGGAGGAGAATACCCACTAAAACCCCTGCGGCGTTTCCGTCTATGCCGTTATAGGGGGATGCAATGGGGTCGCGAGCATGTCACCACGGCATCCCCCCGGCAGTCCTGGCCCGGTTAACGAACCGGGACTACACACCAGGTTTGGGAAGAGTCAGCAAACGCATAACTAACTCTCCCCCCTCCCGTGCAGGGCAGTGTTATGCGGGTCCCCTACCCGCTGCCCTACTGGGGTATGGCACGGTTCCTGATGGCAAACCGCCTGCGCCTCCCTCCCAATCGTCTGCGCCGGATCGGATGTGCATTCGGATCTTCCTCCCGTTGCCTCTCCTCGGTCTCCTTTTGCGAGATAACAGTGTCGCAGAAGGAGACCACCGCCTCCCAGGATCTCTCGCTGTTCAACATGGCCGCCACAACGCTGTGCAGTGAGAGATCATCCGTCCCAATGGCTACCGCCAGCGCGCTACGCTCCACGACCCAGCGATTGCACACCTCCAGGGTATGCTGGGCCGTGTCATCCGTCTCACCACACTGATGGCAGGCTGGGGTAGGCTCGCGACCAATCCTGTGCAGGTAGTGACCGAAGCACCCATGTCCGGTCAACACCTGCGCCAGTCTGTACCCCACCCTGCCGTGCGTCCGATCCAGCCATCTGTCCAACGACGGGAGAACTGCCCCTATGGTACGGGTTCCGTAGGGAGAGTTCTCCAGGTCCTCCTTCCACTTTTCGCGCAGCCTTCTCAGCGCGATTCTGCGCGCATTTCGCACTTCTTCAGGAGCAGGGAAATTTCCTGTCTCCCTGCTCCTGATCCTCCGCATATGCTCATCAGTGAGCGCCTCAGCGACCAGTTCCCAAGGTGGGGTGCCCGCCAACACACACGCCGCCGCCCATCCTACTGTCACGTAGGCCCTGCAAACGCGTATGGCTACAACTCGTTGGGGCCTCCGCAGTAAGGCTTTATTGGCTGGACTCAGTTTGTCGGCCCAGATCGGGGCCCCGTAGAGGGCCATCGATCGGGCTACTCCAGCATAAAGACGTCGGCATGCGTGGGAGGGCCCTCCCACGTTGGGCAGCAGCCGTCCCAGCTCCGAAGCTGCCGTCACTATGCGGGGAGCAATTTGGCGGAAATGCTCCTCGAAATTCCACCTCCTGTCCAGTGTGAGGCCAAGATATTTGAACCTTTTTTTTTTTTTTTTTTTATACAGGGGAAATGCATTACGCATACCACCCGGGTGCGGGGACACCCGGGTGGTTATGTGGGACTCCCACGAGAATCCGGTCTACCCACTAAAACCACCTGTTTGTCACCACGGTGCTGTAAGGCGAGGCCACGGGAACAATCTGTGTACACTACCATGGCCTCGCAGCGGCTGGCTGTTAAGCCCCATCTCCGGGAAATTGATTTCCCTACCGGCATTTGGGGCGTGATTTGGTTTTAGCACACCCTTCGCCTCGAGGACCTAGTTTCAATCGGATGGCTGTCGTCCCCTTGACTGCCACCCAAAGGTCTTCATTAAGGCGGCAGGCGGCGGTCATGGGCGACCCGCCTCCGCCTTGCTCTTTTGCGCCGCAGCGGGTGAGCATCTACATCCTCTTCTCGCGCGCGCTCCGCCGCTTCTTTTTGGGTCATGACCACCTCGCAGAAGGTGGTAATAGCTTTCCAGCATCGTTTGTTTTCTGTCATTGCCTTTACGACGGTCGGCAACGACAGATCAGCCCCAATTGTCGCAACTAAATTATTGCGCGGCGCTACCCAACTTGGGCAGTCCGCCAGCGTGTGCTGCGCTGTATCTTCTGCACTGTTGCAGTGGTGACACGCTGGCGTTGGCTCCCGTTTAGACTTCTCGCACAGGTACTTGCCAAAGCACCCATGGCCCGAGAGTACCTGTGCGAGATGGAAAGACACCACACCGTGCTGTCTACCGACCCATTCTTTAAGGACAGGCTGGATAGCTCCGGCTGTCCAGTGACCGGCGCATGGATTCCTTAGCCTCTCACCCCATTTTCGGAGAACGACAACGCGAGCATTCGTCCGCCAGCGCTTCACCTCTTCGAGCATAGGCTCCTGATCTCTGGCTCGAGATTCCGAAATCCGCCTATATATGGTCGCCAGTGCTTTTGCCTCCAGATCCCAGGGCGGGGTCCCGGCCAAGGCGCATGCCGCATCACTGGAGATGGTGCGATATCCTCTGATGGCCCTTATCGCCATGATCCTTTGAGGTCTTCGTAGAAGTATTTGGTTTTCGGCGCTAAGGGCATCTACCCAAATGGGTGCACCGTACAGGGCCATCGACCTCACTACCATCGTGTATAGACTGCGGCAGCCTACATTTGGCCCCCCCATGTTTGGTAGGAGTCGGCTAAGCGCACCGGCTGCTCCTAGAAGCCTAGGAGTCAGGCGCTTAAAGTGCTCCTTAAAGTTCCACCGGCTGTCGAGGACGAGTCCCAGATATTTCATCGTCGACCCAACGCCGATGGGAACTCCACTTACTACAAGCTGAGCGCCAGCTGGAGGTGCTTTTCTAGGTCCATGAAAGCAGATGGCCTCCGACTTATGAAGAGCAACCTCTAGACCCAACCTACGGATCCTTGTTACCACTTGGGCTACTCCCGCCGTAGCCCTTAGCGACGCCTCCCTGAACGTGCTAGCCTTCGCTGAAATGAGAGTGTCGTCGGCATAGCACGTCAGTTCAATCCCCGGAAGATTTCTGCCACGCAGCACCCAGTCATACCCAATATTCCACAGGAGTGGTCCCAGTACCGACCCCTGCGGAACACCGCATGACATGATTTTCAGACCCCATCCGTTATCATTTGGCACCGGGTACTTGACAGCCCTCTCTGATAAGTACGCCTCGATAATGTTGCGCAAATACCTCGGCACCGCATGGTATCTGAGTGCTTCCTTAATGCACCCCCAAGGCAGAGTGTTAAATGCGTTCGATATGTCCAACGACACTGCGAGGACCACCCCGCCTTGGGACACTGCCTCCTCTCTCAGGGTCTTAACTCTGGCGATCGCGTCAATTGTGGATCGGCAGTGACGAAAGCCGAACTGATTTTGGCTAAAATTTGGCCCCACATTTTCGAGGTGCTTGAGGAGGCGAAGCGAGATGATACGCTCGAAAAGTTTACTCACCTCGTCGAGTAAGACGATCGGTCGATAAGCCGATGATGAGTCGGCCGGACGTCCCATCTTTTGAATAAGGACCAGTTTCCCTGTTTTCCACATCCGTGGAAACCGACCCTGTTCGAAACATGCGCTGAAGAGTGCTCTCACCCGGGGTCCAAGAGGACCTATTGCTAGCACCCAAGCACGGCCTGGTATGCCATCGGGGCCTGGCGCTTTATTTTTATTTATCCGGAGCACAGCGGCACCAAGTTCGCCCTCAGTGACCACTGGTACGTCGGTATCATCTGCACCTGCATCAATCGGCGCCATTGGGGGTGGTATGAACTCCGGTGTATCCGGGAAGAGAGTGTTTACCACCCGCTGCAAGAGTTGGGGCTGAAGAGTCTGTGTCAGCGGGGGTGTCCATGGTCGGAGTTTACTCCTCACCATCTTATATGGTCTCCCCCAAGGATCGTTATTGAGACTCTCCAGCATCTCCTTCTCAGCCCGGTCTTTAGCTCGACCAATAGCCGTCTTAAGAGAGACAGCTAGCTCTCTGTAAGTTGCATAGAGCTGTGCCTCCTCGTTAGCATCTCGCCGTTGCCGCCTGCGACTCCTTGTGTACTGGCGTCGCGCTGCGATACCCGATTCTCGCAGTTGTGCCAATTCTGCGGACCACCAATACACTTGGCGTTTTGGAAGAAAGGGCCCCGCTCGTGGCATGGCAGCATCACAGGTGTCAGTCATGGCATCCCTTAGCCATGAGGCTTCAACTTCGACGTCCAAAGAACCTTCGGGTGCCGGCAGCCAGGCCTTAACGAGGGCCGCCTCCTCCAGCACTTCACGGTCCAGTCGTTTTAGCGCCCATCGAGGGTTGTTCCCCCTTGGAAGACTTCTAGGGCTTATCGACACGGTCGTGGGTGTGGAAATATTGAACCTAATGTAGCGATGGTCCGAAAGGGTCTCTACATCCTCCAAACATTTCCAGTCGTTAACACGCCGTGCCAGAGGAGCGCTCGCAAACGTAACGTCGACAATTGAGCCCCCCTGTTGCCGCACACATGTGTTCACGGTCCCCCGATTTATCACAGCCAGTCCGTACGCAACAGCCCATTCCTCCAGGCACTGCCCAAAAGGATCTGTTACCCGAGAACCCCACTCCCTGGACTTTGCATTTAAATCTCCGGCAAATAGAACAGGTGTCGGGTGCAGCTGTCTGACTATGGCACCCACTTCCACGAGGAACTGCTCAAAATTCGCTAGACTATCGTTGGGCGAGAAGTAGGCACCAACAACAGCAATCTTCTCATATGTTGCCGCCACAAAACCGTGACCCCTTACGACGCCTTGAAAAGGTGGGGAGCTAGTTGCGCTCCGCGACACCAGGGCCACAGTACTGTCTAGGTCCCCGACCCATTCTGCTCTGGCAGGAACAGTGTATGGCTCCGCTATCACTGCTATATTTATTAACCACTGCGCCATACTCTGGAACAGAAGGTCCTGAGCCCTGGCGCAGTGATTAAGATTCGCCTGCAGAACTTGGATGGCCATATTTAACTGGCGTCCATTTCTGAAACCCCCTGAGTCTCGTCCACAGTAGTAGTGGATGGGTGGACAGGCTGCGAGGAGACCCGGGAGCCATCGCCAGCCTTTGTCTTCGTTCTCTTGGGTGGAGCAGAACAGCTCTTGCTCCCTACCCTATGACCCGCCTCTTTGCCCAACGTTGCACAGACATTGCAATGCGGCGCCGCCGAGCATTCTTTCGCCTTGTGTCCCACCTGGCCGCAACGGTAGCACAGTTGGGACCTATCTATGTCAGAAGGACATTTTGCCCTCACGTGTCCCGGCTCCAAGCACCGGTAACATCTTTGGGCACGCGCTTCCAGCAGCTTGACATGCGCCGACACCCATCCAACCAGTAGTCTTCCCTTTCCAGCCACCTTTTTAGCTGCAGCGATAGGACAGCGAACCCATACCGAACCTAGGCTCCAGGGATCCGATTTTATGTCGCCCACTTTGACCTCCTGGATCGCACAGTCACCGGCTTGCACAATCGCCGCAGCGATGTCCTCTGATGTCACCGAGTCATCTAGGCCAGATACGCGCAATTCGACACATTTTGTAGGCCGAGACACTCTGACTTCCTCAGGACTGAACAGCTGGCTAAGTTTCTCAGCCAATTTATCTGCTTTTGGACCGCTGGCGGCCCCCGGTACCTCCAGTAGTCGCGCGCCGGTAGCTGCAACTTTGAACCGAACAGATTGAATGTCCAGTTCAGACAAGTCAACCTGTGTTTTGGCCGCTGCAATCACCCTTTTATAAGTGATGCCCTTCTCTTCGGCCTCAGGCTGCAAGGACAAGACCACAGCAGTAGAGCGGGGTGGGCGCAGTTTGCTGGCCTCTTGCTTTTGTGACCGTGGTGACGTAGCTGCTCCAATTGCTGCGAGCTTTCCCTTCTGCTGCGGTCCCCTTCCCGCCTTCTTTTTCTTGCCTCCTTTAGCCTCTATGTTCCACGCTTTATCCGTGGCTATAGGGGCTGAAGGCAAAGCCCTAGGAGCAGGTTTGGCGGCACCGCGAACCGCGGCGGCTTCGACTGCTGCAAGGGTCGTCTTCTTCTTGTTCCTCTTCTTCCCTTTCTGGGGCTCCTCTGTGAGATTTGGAGGACCTCGCCGTACCTTTGGATTGGGTTTGGGAGCGGGTTCGGACTCCTGGCTGTGAGGAGCCTGGTGCCTCCTCGTTAGCATCTCGCCGTTGCCGCCTGCGACTCCTTGTGTACTGGCGTCGCGCTGCGATACCCGATTCTCGCAGTTGTGCCAATTCTGCGGACCACCAATACACTTGGCGTTTTGGAAGAAAGGGCCCCGCTCGTGGCATGGCAGCATCACAGGTGTCAGTCATGGCATCCCTTAGCCATGAGGCTTCAACTTCGACGTCCAAAGAACCTTCGGGTGCCGGCAGCCAGGCCTTAACGAGGGCCGCCTCCTCCAGCACTTCACGGTCCAGTCGTTTTAGCGCCCATCGAGGGTTGTTCCCCCTTGGAAGACTTCTAGGGCTTATCGACACGGTCGTGGGTGTGGAAATATTGAACCTAATGTAGCGATGGTCCGAAAGGGTCTCTACATCCTCCAAACATTTCCAGTCGTTAACACGCCGTGCCAGAGGAGCGCTCGCAAACGTAACGTCGACAATTGAGCCCCCCTGTTGCCGCACACATGTGTTCACGGTCCCCCGATTTATCACAGCCAGTCCGTACGCAACAGCCCATTCCTCCAGGCACTGCCCAAAAGGATCTGTTACCCGAGAACCCCACTCCCTGGACTTTGCATTTAAATCTCCGGCAAATAGAACAGGTGTCGGGTGCAGCTGTCTGACTATGGCACCCACTTCCACGAGGAACTGCTCAAAATTCGCTAGACTATCGTTGGGCGAGAAGTAGGCACCAACAACAGCAATCTTCTCATATGTTGCCGCCACAAAACCGTGACCCCTTACGACGCCTTGAAAAGGTGGGAAGCTAGTTGCGCTCCGCGACACCAGGGCCACAGTACTGTCTAGGTCCCCGACCCATTCTGCTCTGGCAGGAACAGTGTATGGCTCCGCTATCACTGCTATATTTATTAACCACTGCGCCATACTCTGGAACAGAAGGTCCTGAGCCCTGGCGCAGTGATTAAGATTCGCCTGCAGAACTTGGATGGCCATATTTAACTGGCGTCCATTTCTGAAACCCCCTGAGTCTCGTCCACAGTAGTAGTGGATGGGTGGACAGGCTGCGAGGAGACCCGGGAGCCATCGCCAGCCTTTGTCTTCGTTCTCTTGGGTGGAGCAGAACAGCTCTTGCTCCCTACCCTATGACCCGCCTCTTTGCCCAACGTTGCACAGACATTGCAATGCGGCGCCGCCGAGCATTCTTTCGCCTTGTGTCCCACCTGGCCGCAACGGTAGCACAGTTGGGACCTATCTATGTCAGAAGGACATTTTGCCCTCACGTGTCCCGGCTCCAAGCACCGGTAACATCTTTGGGCACGCGCTTCCAGCAGCTTGACATGCGCCGACACCCATCCAACCAGTAGTCTTCCCTTTCCAGCCACCTTTTTAGCTGCAGCGATAGGACAGCGAACCCATACCGAACCTAGGCTCCAGGGATCCGATTTTATGTCGCCCACTTTGACCTCCTGGATCGCACAGTCACCGGCTTGCACAATCGCCGCAGCGATGTCCTCTGATGTCACCGAGTCATCTAGGCCAGATACGCGCAATTCGACACATTTTGTAGGCCGAGACACTCTGACTTCCTCAGGACTGAACAGCTGGCTAAGTTTCTCAGCCAATTTATCTGCTTTTGGACCGCTGGCGGCCCCCGGTACCTCCAGTAGTCGCGCGCCGGTAGCTGCAACTTTGAACCGAACAGATTGAATGTCCAGTTCAGACAAGTCAACCTGTGTTTTGGCCGCTGCAATCACCCTTTTATAAGTGATGCCCTTCTCTTCGGCCTCAGGCTGCAAGGACAAGACCACAGCAGTAGAGCGGGGTGGGCGCAGTTTGCTGGCCTCTTGCTTTTGTGACCGTGGTGACGTAGCTGCTCCAATTGCTGCGAGCTTTCCCTTCTGCTGCGGTCCCCTTCCCGCCTTCTTTTTCTTGCCTCCTTTAGCCTCTATGTTCCACGCTTTATCCGTGGCTATAGGGGCTGAAGGCAAAGCCCTAGGAGCAGGTTTGGCGGCACCGCGAACCGCGGCGGCTTCGACTGCTGCAAGGGTCGTCTTCTTCTTGTTCCTCTTCTTCCCTTTCTGGGGCTCCTCTGTGAGATTTGGAGGACCTCGCCGTACCTTTGGATTGGGTTTGGGAGCGGGTTCGGACTCCTGGCTGTGAGGAGCCTGGTGCCTCCGGTCAGCAGCCAACGGGGGCCGCATTGGTTGGGCCGGCAGTAGCCTACCCTCCAGCTCCAAAGCTCCTAACCTCGCGTCTAGCATTAGCCCCATCTGCGCCGTCATGGAGCGCATCATTTCTTCCGTGTTGGGGAACCCTGCAGTATCCTTGCGGGAGCTGCCGGATGGCTGCAGATGTTCTGTGGGCAGAGGTGGGGCTGGGGACGGCCTCTTAAATTGGTCCCGGAAATCTGCTCTCAGCTGTGCCATCTCAGCTTTTAATTCAGTCAGTTGTGCGCGCAGGCTATCATTTTGGGCCTGCAGATGCCTCGTCTCCTCTGAAGTAGTGCGCTCTAAAAGGCACTCGAATGTTTCTTTAATAGACACTGCCGCGTCCTTCAGTGCCTTTACAAACGTGCCTTTTAGATTGCCGGAATTTTTGGCAACCAATGTTATTGCGTCCAGGCTTGTCTGCACGCGCTGGGAGAGCGCAGCCGCAGAGAGGACATCCTGCGCACAGGGCGAGACGGAGCCAGCCAGCCTTGGGCCGCTTGTCTGACTGCGAATTAAAAATGGCAGCTGTATGCCAGCCACTTCTTCTTCTGCCCTCAATCTCATCTCTTCTCTTTTGGCGCGGTTGTACTCTTCTTTGGCTTTGGTGAGACCAACGTACTGTCCCGTGGTTGGGGGCCGACCGCGACCTCGCTTTGAAGCCGACTGAGACCGCTTTTCAGTGGTCTCGTCTGAGTCTGACCCCAAGCCGCCGCGACCGCGCTTCCGCCAGAACCTCCTCCTCCTTTCGGTGTCACTTAGTGAATAACAGCTCATGTCCGAGTCAGACTCGGCACCATCACCATGCTTGTTATCGGGAGCTGGCTCCGAGCGGATACTGAGCATGCTCGCTGTATCGGATTCAATGTCCACACCTTTATCGCCCACGTGAGCTTCCGCCTCTTTCCTCTTTGTGCTACTAGACGGAGCTGGAGTTTGGGACTCATCGCAGCGAGAGAGATTCACCCTTAAGTCCGGAAGCGATCTCCGACTCCCCGGTCGACTCTGTGATTCTTCTCTAGTTAAGGCTTCCGGTACCTCGCTCTTTGAGGGAGACACTGTCCTTGCCGACACCACCGTGGTCTCCTTGGATTCTTTGGAGGTCTTAGGGCCCGGTCTGCCCTTGCCAACGAACCGACCCTTACAGTCCCTCTCTGGCGATCCTCCACCCCTCAGTCTTAGAGTGCCCAGCTCTGAGCACTCTTCCGTATTCCAGTCTAGGTCGTTGGTGTTGGAGTGCGACATCAGGTCACAGTCCTTCACCTCCAGATCAACTAAATCCTTATTCCACGTAGCATCAATGTCCATATTCGTTACGCCAAGGTTGTGTTCACGGAGACCGGCAACCTGCCGGCCTACGAGGCGATTGTTGCCCACCCCTGCATACGGAGGGCAGCCGGTCACCGAAGTGAGCGGACGGGATTCCTCCTTTTGGAGACCCGCCAGGGGATTATTTTCACAATCAACCTTCCTTTTACTTTACCAATGCTCCACATCGTCGTCTCTTTTTTCGGGGGTGAGCTCCCCCGCACGCTTGGCACTGGACTCCCTCCAGCCATGCATCCCATCGGCACGATCTGCTCACCTTGGGATTGGGGATTTATTATAGTGGTTTTCTCCACGCAGCGCTACTCTCAATGAGCAGCGCCCCCGGCCCGCTACGTGCAGGTTACGGGTTGCCCGACAGGGGGCCGAAACCCATCCAGCAGCCACATGACTGTGACCGCCAGGCCTGCCGCGCCGCGAGCCTTGAAGGCTCGCCATCCCACACCGCCAAATCGGCCGCTGGCCC
Organism: Cydia splendana; assembly: GCF_910591565.1. NCBI lineage: Eukaryota > Metazoa > Arthropoda > Insecta > Lepidoptera > Tortricidae > Cydia > Cydia splendana. Next base: position 30,330 of record NC_085985.1, read on the forward strand.
TAAACGGGGCCCCGACAACAGACGGTGCAATCGCACCACCTCCACGACAGCTGCATTCCCTGACACTTCAGATTAGCTGAAGCATGTCGGGAGCAGTCAACCATAATGACACGGCACCAAAGTCAACGCAGGAGATGACTCAACTGCCATGACCACACTGACTGGTAGTTCGCAGAGGGAGAATGGCGAACGCGCAACTGAGCGGCTATCCTCCCCCTCCCAGGGTGCACCACGAGGAGGTCTACCAATCCCGCACCCCAACCTTTTTTTTTTTTTTTTTTTTGTTGAGGAGGGGAAAAAATGCAATTACGCATACCACTCGGGTGCGGGGACGGACCCGAGCGGTTATGTGGGACTCCTTGGGCTAATGAGACCCAAGTCTACCCACTAAACAACCCCCCCGTCTGCCGCCATTGTGCTGTAACGGTGGGCTGTAGGAACGCTCGCGCTTTACTTCTACAGCACCACCAGCACCGGTCCGTGTTGGCGGACCATCGCCTCCGGAGGCCCTTGATGGCCTCGTTTCTGTGGACCGTATCCAGTACGGTCACCCTCTCAGGGACCACGTGTGTGGCGGATGACAGGCGTCCCCGTGCCTGTCATCCTGCGGTCAACCTACGGAGGCAGGCGGCGGTCATGTGCGAGCCGTCTGCGTCGAGCACGCTTGCGGCGCCGTTGGTCGGCCATTGGGTCGGACTCTCTGGCGCGTTCCGCCATTTCCTTCTGCTGAAGAACGTCTTCGCAGAAGGTCTTAACCGCTTGCCATGAACCTTCGCTCTCTACCATGGCCTTGACCACGGCCGGCAGCGACAGGTCCGGCCCCACTTTTGCAATCAGGTCGTCTCGCTCCGGCCCCCACACTGGGCATTCCTCCAGTGTGTGTTGTGCGGTGTCGATTGCTGCGCCACATTCGTGGCACTCATCCGTTGGTTCTCTGCCGGCAATTTTGTGCAGATATCTCCCGAAGCAGCCATGCCCCGAGAGAATCTGCACAAGCCGGAAGGTGAGAGCACCGTGCGGTCGTTCTAGCCACTGGGACATGACCGGTCGGATCGCCGCAATTGTCCGGACTCCCGCACTTGGTCGCTCGAGCCGGTTCACCCACTCTTCAATTGCCTCACGAGAGAGCTCTTCTCGTTTGGCCTCAATCTCGCGCGGTGCTGGCCAGAAATCCCGGGCCCGCGCCTCCTCGCGCCAGAAGAAAACTGACGCAAGGGCTCTCGCGTCCAAGTCCCATGGCAGGGATCCAGCCAGCACGCATGCAGCTTCGCTGGAAATTGTCCCGTAGCCCCGTATAGATCTTATTGCCATCACCCGTTGCGCTTGGCGCATTTGGGTGACGTTCTTGCCAGTAAGACCGCCAGCCCAGACTGGGGCTCCGTACAGGGCTATAGAGCGTACGACTCCCGAGTACAGACGCCGGCATGAACTTTTCGGCCCCCCTATATTCGGGAGCAGGCGTCCGAGCGCACCAGCCGCACCCAGCAGCTTCGGAGTCAGCCGCTCGAAGTGGGCCTGAAAAGACCAACGGCTGTCTAGGGTGATGCCCAAATACCGCATGGTAGGCTTGATGGCAATCTGCACGCCTCCCACGATTATATGAGCCCCGGGCGGAGGCGTCCTCCTGGGCCCGTGAAAGCAGATAGCCTCCGATTTGTTCAAGGCGACCTCTAGACCTAGCCGTCTTATTTTGCCTACTGTATGGGCTACGGCCGCCGTGGCTAGAATAGCGGCTTCTCTGAATGAGGCCCCCCGCGCCGTCACAAGTGTGTCGTCGGCGTAACACACCAGGTCGACCCCACGCAGAAGTGCTCCCCGTAACACCCAATCATATCCAATGTTCCACAGGAGTGGCCCCAACACTGACCCCTGTGGAACACCGCACACCATTTCCCGACGCCCCCACTCATGCTGCCCGGGGAAGGCCACGAACCGCCGCAGCAGGTAGGCCTTCACTATTCGGCTGAGATGGTGGGGCACTTGGTGGTATAACAGCGCCTCATTTATGCAATCCCAGGGGAGAGTGTTAAAGGCGTTGGCAATGTCTAATGACACTGCCAAGACGACCTCACCCTGGGACACTGCATCCTCCGCCAGTTTCTTTACCCGCAAGATCGCGTGGACTGTTGAGCGACCCCTGCGGAATCCGTACTGGCAATCAGCCAGGTCCGGCCCTTCCGTCATTAAGTGCTTGATAAGACGGTTCGCAATAATCCGCTCAAAGAGCTTGCCCACCTCATCAAGCAACACGATGGGCCGGTAGGCCGACGGTGAATCCGCAGGACGACCTTCTTTCCTCAAGAGTACCAACCGACCAATTTTCCAGGAGTCAGGAAAGCGACCCTGCTCAAGACATGCACTGAAAAACCGACGTAGCCTTGGCTCAAGGGCCTCCATGGCCAGGACCCAGGCTCGACCTGGGATCCCGTCCAATCCGGGTGCTGTATTTTTGGCCCGTAGTCTCAGAACCGCTGCTCCCAGCTCACCGTCGGTGACAGGGGGCGTCTGCATTTCTGCTTCTCGCTGCCTCTCAGCTGCCCTAGGTGGAGCCATGGGCGGTGGACCTTGCCGAGGCCTGTGCGGAAATAGAGCCGCAACTACGTCGTCCAGCAGCTGAGGTTGGAGACTCTGCGTCAGCGGGGGTGCCCAAGGCCGAAGCTTCTGCCTAACAAGCTTGTAAGGCCTCCCCCATGGATCCCTGTTCAGAGTCTCCAGAAACTCCTCTCGTGACCGGTCTATGGCTTGTGCGATGGCGGCTTTTAGTGCCACTTTTGCCTCCTTATATTTTGTGTACAGGGCCGCTTCTGCTTCTTCGTCTCTGTACTGTCGACTCCGTTGTCGCGTGTACTGACGTCTCGTGAGCACGCACTCCTCGCGCAACTGCGCAAGATCTGGAGACCACCAGTACACGGAGCGTCGGGGAGAGAAGGCCTTGGCTCGAGGCATGGCCGCGTCGCAGACCTCCATCATGCAGTTGCGGAACCATTCAACTTCCGCCTCGACATCAACCAACTCTTCCGGTTCTGTTGTCCATGATTGTACCATGGCCGCCAACTCTAGGGCTTCTCGGTCGAGTTTTTTGAGTACCCAGCGTGGGCAGTTTTGGACCGGGTCATTCCGTCTTGGGAGAGAGAGCCTAGGGAGTGCAGAGACACCGAACCGGATGTAACGGTGATCTGACAGGGTCTCGACATCCACCAGGACCTCCCATCCCTGAACACGGCGTGCCAGTGCGGCGTTCGTAAACGTGATGTCTACAATAGAGCCACCCCCTTGGCGCACGCACGTGTTTGCGGTTCCTTTATTTGCTACTGCCAGGTTGGCGGCAATTGCCCACTCCAAAAGAGTACGTCCCCGTGGATCCGTCACTGGGGATCCCCACGCTGCATGTTTTGCGTTAAAATCGCCAGCCACGATGACCGGGGTGGGATGTAGCCGACCAACAAGAGCACCGACCTCAACAAGGAAGCTCTCAAATTCAGCCAGAGTTTTGTTTGGAGAGAAGTATACTCCGACTACCGCCAAATCCCCACAGACCGCTGCGACGCAGCCGTGACCTTTTATAACGCTCTTGAATGGATTGGAGCCGGCGGCGCTCCGCGTAGTTATGGCCACGGTTCCGTCCAGATCCCCGGCCCAGTAGATTCTGTCGGGGACTTTATAGGGCTCCGCTACTATCCCAATGTTGATCGACCACTGTGCCATGCTCTGGTGGAAGAGGTCCTGGGCCTTGGCATCGTGGTTGAGGTTCCCCTGTAAAAAATCGATTGTCGCCATTTAATCGACGGCCATATTTTGAACCTCCTCCGTCGCAACCTGTTCCATGGCGGGTGACTTGACCGGCTGCGAGGGGGCCTGGAGGCCATCAGCAGCTTTGATCTTCCTACTTTTTCCGGCAGTTTTGGGCACAGTGCACGCCTTGCTGCTTATTCTGTGCTCCGACGGCTTGCCGGCTGCCGCACACTCGGCACAGTGTGGCGCCGCAGTGCATTGTGCCGCTTTGTGACCCTCTTTGCCACACTGGAAACAGCTTTCAGATCGGTCCGTTTCCGCCTGACATTGCGCCCTTACATGTCCATTTCTAAAGCACCGGAAGCATCGTAAAGGCCTCTTCTCTAGCAGCTTCACTTGCGCAGAGACCCATCCTACCAGTAGGCGACCCCCAGCCACTATCTTCTTTGCAGCCGCGATGGGACATTGAACCCACACTGTTCCGAGCCCTGAGAAACCCTGGCGTATTTCTCCGGCCTTCACCATGTCAACGGTACATTCTCCAGTTCGTGTCACCGCCGCGACCACCTCTTCTGCGGACACCGACTCGTCCAAGCCAGTGACGCGAATGTCAACGGTTTTAGTAGGCCTAGACACCCGTACCTTCTCCGCGCCAATCTGCTGTTGGATCGCTTCAGCTAGTTTGTCAGTCTTTTCCCCGCTAGATGCTCCAGGGACCTCAAGAATGCACGCTCCGGTAGCCGCTCGCCGGAAGCGCAGTCCCCCAGGGATGTCCATGTCCGTTAGTTGGACCTTGGTCCTAGCCTCCGCAATCACATCTTTGTATGTGACGCCTTTTTTCGCAGCTTCCGGTTGTAGGGTAAGCACGACGGCTGCAGATCGTGGCGCTTTCAGCTTTGCGGCTTTTGCTTTTTCTGTTTGCTGCGGCGGGGCCACACGCTGTGCCGTCTTCCGCTTGTTTCCCTTGCTCGCAATTACATTCCAGCCCTCTTTCATGGTGGCGGGGACAGGAGGCAGCGAACGGGGTGTGGGGGACTCCTTTGCTGACTGGTTTGCAGTCCCACCTCCCTTCTTTTTAGCCGTTTTGCTGGCCTTTTTTGTAGCTCCAGGAGCTGGAGCAGACTGTGGCTTTTTGGTGGCATCTATCACTTTTTTCCCACTGGGGCCAGCAGTTGCTCTCGCCGCAGAAGAAGCTGTGGATGCTGCAGCCTGCTTCTTGTTGTCTGCTGCCAATGCCGGTCGCAATTGCTTAGCCGGCAGCAAACGACCCTCGGCTTCTAGTCCGTCCAGACGTGCGCTTACAATCGCTCCCACCTGGAGAGCCACTGCACGCCTTACTTCCTCGTCCAAGAGAGCGGGCGTCAGGTCGATCGACGTTTGGCTAATGCGCGACGGCAACTTTTCCTTCGGGGCCGGCAGCGTATCCAACGTCATCGTGTCTGGCATGTCTGCGTCCTCGCCTGGTCCGGAGGGCAGAACCTCCCGCACAGGACTCTCCCTCCGCCTCCCTCGCTCTACTTCTGCCTTAAGTTGGGCCAGTTCCCCGCGGAGGCTGGCCATCTCCGCTTGCAGGCGACTATTCGCCGCCTGCAGTTGGCGAGTCTCGTCTGAGATCGTGCGCTCGCTTAAACTATCAAACGCTTTCGCGATAGTTTCTGCCGCCTGTTTAAGGGCCCGCACATAGGTTCCCTTCAGATTCTTTGATGATGAGGCCACGTTCTCGATAATCTTCACGTGGTCCGCCACCGACTTGGAGAGGTCTACTGCAGACTTCTCATTCACGTCTTCACTGACTGAGGGTGATTTTGAAAATCGCGTGTCCCGCAGTCGTCTTGCCACTTTTGCCTGGCTTGCAATGTCCAACTCCGCCTCTATCTCGAGAGCCTCTCGTTTGGCCTCATTGAGCGCTCTCTTTGCCGCTGCAAGGCCAACGTATTGGCCCGTCGTAGGTGGACGTCCCCTTGAGCGCTTGATCTCTTCCTCTTGACCTTCTGGCTCAGGGGAGCCCAATGCCTCCCAGTCATCTAACAGAGGCTCGTTTGCCCCTCCACTGGCTCTTTTTGCGCCAACATCGGCCCAAAATCTCCGCTTATTGGTCCCTGCAGAGGAGCTCGAGTTCGACCTCGACCTGACCGTTCTTAGAGTGCAGTCTGACTGGTCACTCTCGTCAGCACTTGCGAGCATATCTGCCACGCTTTCCGCCATTTTTTCAGCGCCGCTCTCCTTCAATTTCCGGCTGCGCTTTTCTACCTTTGTGCCCTTTATTTTGGGCTTCCCTTCTACGCTTTTAAATTTGATTTTTAAGTTTTTAGTTTCCATACAGTTCCCACGAGTATGGGGGATATAAGTGGTCCATCCAAGCGGTGCCCCCTGCACCTGGATAAGCCTTAGCGTATCCCGTTAGAGTGTCGGCCGTTACACTAACGGGGGAAGCACTAGCGACAGACTCCACTTCAGCCATGCATCCTCTCGCGGTGCTCCGCCGCTTAGGATTAGGAGTGATTTTTTATTGAGGTTTTCTTCCTCGCAGCCCAGCCGATTAAGGCAAGGCCCCCGGTGCTTGTCCGAAGCCGCAAAACATGACTACGACCCCGACACGAGCAACGGTTGGTCCGGCGTCGACTATATGTCGAATGCGCTTGGCACAGCGCCGCACCCGTCACAACCATTTCTGGAGCGACCCCCCTCATTTTGGACGGCCCAAAGACCACCCAGTCCCCCCAGACCAATAAGTCCACAAAAGTCCTCAAAAGAGGTAAGACCCAAATTTGGCCTGGACAGCCCAAAAAGACCGCCAAACCCATAGCAGCCTTGCCGGCCACCGCCACCTACTTGACCGAAAACGGTCCCTCTAAAGAGGTTTACCCACCCCCCGGACTCATCCACAAGGACCTCTGCTGGACCGAGAACCTGTGGAGAGAACCCCCCTCCCCACGACAGGACATTGGCAGCACCGGTAAGCAATAACTTGAAAAACCAAGAAATTACTTACCGTTGCCCCCGGGGCGCACCGTCCAGGTACCCTTCCCTTACCCCCAGATCACTCGGATCAAGAGGAATGAGAAGGGACCTGGCCCACTTGGAGGTTTCCTGTCCGTAGCGCCCCATCCCGCACCCCAACCTAACCTAACCTAACCTAACCTAACCTAACTCAAAACCTAACCTAACTCAAAACCTAACCTAACTCAAAACTTTTTTTTTTTTTTTTGACGCAGGGGAAATGCCTTTATGCATCCACCCCGGGCTGGAGAGGCCCATTGTGGGGGTGGTATGTGGGACTCACACACTTAGGGGAGCACCGTGAGGTCACTAATATTCTACCACGATGCTCCCTCGGCCGCCCCGGCTTCACCGGGGGCACCCTCAGATTGGAGGAGGAGGGATTGTGTAACGCTACAACCCCTCCTCGAGCGTGTAGAGCTTTATTTACGGGTCCCCAGCCCGCAGCTCTACTGGGGAATCAAGGCATTGACGAATTGCCGCCGCCTGACTCCCCTCCGTCTTTGTCGTAGCGGATGCGCATCGGTTCTGTCCTCGCGCGCCCGCTCCGCTTCTTCCTTCTTTCTCATTACTTTTTCGGAAAAGTTATGGAACGCCGCCCAGGATCTCTCGCTGACTAGGATTCTTGCTACTATATTGTGCAGCGAGAGATCATCCACGTTCAGGGCCATTTCCAGCTCCCATCTCTCAGGAGCCCAGGTTGGGCATTCCACCATCGTGTGATAAGCAGTGTCATCATCGTACCCGCAATGGTGACAAACCGGCGAAGGTTCCCTCCTTATTGTGTACAGGTAATGACCGAAGCAGCCGTGTCCAGTCATTACCTGCACTTGTCTATACGTAAGAGTACCACTTTTTCGGTCTAGCCAGCTGTCAAAAGATGTGAGGAGCGCCGCTATGGTATACGTACCATAGGGCTCGTCCTCCAGCTGGCTTTTCCAACGATCCCTCGCTCTCTTCTTTTCCGCATCAAGCCGAGCCTCCAACTCCCTGGGAGCCAGACGCTCATCGGCGATGCGTAACTCCGTCCGCTGGTTGTACCTCTCGGCCAGGAGTCGGGCGTCAAGCTCCCACGGTATGGTGCCGGCGAGGGCGCAAGCGGCTGCGTGCCCTATTGTCTTGTACCCTCTTATGATGCGTTGCGCAATCACTCTCTGCGGCCTTCGGAGGAGGGCCCTCGTTTTGCTGTTAAGCCTCCCGGCCCATATAGGTGCCCCGTATAGTGCCATGCTGCGAACGACGTTCGCATATAGGCGTCGGCATGGAGCTTGGGGGCCTCCTACATCGGGCAATAGACGGCTCAGCGCCGAGGCGGCACCAACGAGCCGAGGAACCAGGTTGGCAAAATGTTCCTCGAACTCCCACTTGCTATCCAAGACTAGGCCCAAGTATTTGATGTGGGCCCTCAGGGGGACCGCCTCACCCCCTACTGGGATCACATCGTTGGGCCGCAGTTTCCAGCCTCTTCTTTTGAAGACCACGGCGTCAGTTTTATTGAGGGACACAGCAAGCCCTAGGAGGTTGATGCGTCCCACCGTGAGTTCGGTTGCGACAGCGGCTCTCCTCAAGGTTTCCTGGAACTGCTTTCCCCTCACGGCCACCATTGTGTCATCGGCATAACAAATGGTGACCATGCGGGGAAGCTGCTCTCCTCGTATTGCCCAGTCGAATCCGATGTTCCAGAGCAGGGGCCCCAGAACCGACCCCTGTGGAACACCACATTCCATCCGTCTTTCAAAGCGGTCGCCTCCCGATTCATAGAGCACTGCCCTATCAGTAAGGTAGTGCTCCACGATCGTCCTTAGATAGAGAGGGACGCCGTGGTACCGGAGCGCCTCTTTTATAACTCCGTAAGGGAGAGAGCCAAATGCATTGGCAATGTCTAGAGACACTGCTATTGCTCCCTCCTTTTTCTCTGCTGCCAGATCGCTGAATTTCTTCAACGTGCCTACTGCGTCTATTGTAGACCGCCCCTCGCGGAACCCAAATTGCCGTTCACTAATGTTTGGGCCCGTGTCCTCGAGATGCTTAGTGATACGCTTTGCTATGATGCGCTCCAACATCTTTCCAGTTTCATCTAGGAGGACGATGGGGCGGTATCCCGAAGGAGAGTCAGCTGGACGACCCTCCTTTCGCAGCAGGCACAGCCTACCCTCCTTCCAGCAACGAGGGAAAATTCCCTCTTTGAGGCAGTCATCGAATAGCCCGCGAAGTCGGACTCCGAGGTGTTTCAATGCCAGGGAGAGGACTCTCCCTGACACACCATCCGGCCCAGGAGCCTTTTTGCCGGCTCTCATTCTGAACACTGCTCCCATGATTTCCACGTCCGAGATTAAAGGGACATCCGGGAGGCCCTCCGGTTGTTCCACTGGGAGAGCCATGACGGGAGGCGTAAAGTCCGGTGCCACCGGGAAGAGGCCCTCAACAACTCTTCTTAGTAGTTCCGGCTCTAAGGAATCCATGGGTGGAGCATGTTTCATTTTGTTCCTCACAATTTTATAGGGTCGCCCCCATGGGTCCCTGTCTAAGGTTCTCAGGAATTCCTCTCGGGCCTCATCCTTCCGTTTGGCTATGGCCGTTCTCAATGCCCCTTTTGCAGCTACTAGGGCCTCCCGGAGTATCTCTTCCTCTGCCGCTGTGTGTTGTCGGCGCCTGCACCTTATGAATTTACGGCGTGCAGCATTGGCGGTTACTCTGAGGGCCGCAATTTCCTCCGACCACCAGTAGACCTGTTTTTTGCCAGTTGGTTTCTTTGCCCTCGACATGCCAGCATCGCACACCGTGGTGAGCGAGGTACGGAAGCAGGCTGCCCGTTCTTCAACCCCGAGGTCTACTGGCGGGGGAGCGCACCAAGCCTGTATCAATGCAGCCTCCTCAATCACCTCTTTATCTAGGCTAGCCAAGGACCACCTAGGGAAGCGGCCATTGGGACGCCGCCTACCCGCTGTATGCGGTAGACCCTGTGGTGGAGCCGCTGGAGATGGAGAAATCCTCATCCTGATGTAGACGTGATCGGAGAGGGTCTCCACATTCTCTAGTACACGCCAGTCCTCAATTCGATTGGCGATAACAGGGGTTGCAAGAGTGACGTCCACAATGGACCCTCCCTGGTGTCGCACACATGTGTAAGCGTGACCTTGGTTTGAAACCACAAGCCCCATCGCTAGCACCCAATCCAAGGGTTTCGCCCCTCACGTCTGTAACAGGGGAACCCCAGGCTGCGCTTTTAGCATTGAGATCTCCCATTACGAGTACCGGGGTTGGCGCTAACCTCCTTATCAGCCCCCCCAGATCGTCTAAGTAACCCTCGAATTGCCATAGTGGCCTATTGGGAGAAAAATAAGTGCCGATTATTATAATATTTCCCCATTTGGCTGCCGCAATTCCTGGACCTTTATGAACGGCGATCAGGGGAGGATAGTCCCCGATAGCCGGTACCATTATGGCCACTTTCCGATCAGTTGCTCCTACCCAGTTGGGCTGAGGAGGAACACAATATGGTTCCGCTGCCACAGCCGCGCCAATGCCCCACTCTGCTATTACCTGCATAAGCAGGTCTTGGGCACGGGCGCAGTTGTTCAAGTTGGTCTGTAGGAGTTCGTAAGGGCGTGGCAACATTACACATCCATGTCTTGTCCCTCGTCAGCCCCATGGGCGGATCTCTGATCAGGCCCCTGGGGCCGGATGGGGTCTTGTCTACCCTTAGTCGGTGGGGGGCAGCACGCTTGGCCTCCCATGTAGTGTCCGGCTGGTTTTTTGGCCTGATGACATACCGCGCAGAATGGCGCCTCGGTACAGCCGGACGCCTTATGTCCCGGCTTGCTGCACCGGAAGCACGTGTTGCCTCTGTCTATTTGTGAGGGGCAAGTAGCGCGAGTGTGTCCCGTCCCCATGCACTTATAACAGCGGAACGGTGCTGGATCTAGGATCTGTACTTGTGCACTCGACCACCCCACAAGCAAACGCCCTCCTTCTACTATCTTTTTGGCGGCTGTCACCGGGCATTTAATGAGGGTCGATCCTGCCCCATTCAATCCGGTACGGATTGCACCGACCTTCACTTCGTCAAGTCTACAACCACCCTTCGCTGTTATTGCCTCGGCTACTGCCTCCGTGGTTGCAGATTCCATGAGTCCTGATATCCTCAAGCCAGCCATTTTAGTTGGCCGGTACACCCTCGCGTCGTCGCCAATAAGGCCCTCCAATTTCTCGCGCAGGATATCGGCCGCCCTGCCATTATCGGTACCAGAAACCTCGATGATACGCGCCCCATCGGCCGTTTTTCTAACTTTGACGTGGTCTATCCCCACCTCGGCTAGACCAAACGAGGTCGTCACCTTGGTTAGGATTCCCGCATATGTAGCCTCAGATTCTGGTTTGAGAGCCACTACTATGCCCGCCGTTGATGGAGCCACCAGTTTACGTGGCTTCGGCTTTGGTTTAACAGCCGGTTGGCCTGCTGCAGCTGTTGGTTTTTTAGCTTTCCTCTTTGCCTTACGGCCTACTACTTCCGTCCACGTCGGAGCAGCAGTCGTCGGTGATGGGGGCGGCACCGTCTGAGGGACCCTCTTCGCTCGGGGAGCGGGGGTGGGTTTTGTCGACCTTTCCGCAGGAAGGGGAGGTGCCACCCGGGGTACCTGCTTGGTAGCCGCTTGTTTCTTCCGCGGCAATTTGGTCCCTGGTGCAGCTCTGGCAGGGGGCATTAGCGTTGACCCCGACGATGCTACAGATTTATCTGCCGTTTTCCTGGGCCTTGCGGCAGGAACAGGGGCAGGGGCAGGCAACGGGGTCCAGGGATCATCCGGCAAATCAACCACGGGGGCTGTTGGAGAAACCGTCGCATCGGCAGCCTCAGATGCCTTTCTTCGGTCCGCCGCCAGTGGCGGGCGGACGATCGGCGCCGGAGGGAGGCGGCTCTTTATGTCGTCTAAGCGGGCATTAACCATATCCCCAATCGACTTGAATAGACTCGCCTCTAGCTCCTCCCTAAACCCAGACAAGGCATCCGTTACCGACCCCAGAATCTGGTTAGGCCTTGCACTGTCTGCTGGAGTATCCTTCTTATTCCGTTCGGAGAAGGCCTTTCTAAGCGCTTTCATCTCAGTCGTGGCATGAGCTAGCTCTTCCTTCAGTCTTTTGTTATTCGCCCGAAGGACATGGACCTCTTCATTTTCCTCTCTTGAGTCCATGTTATCCATGGCCGTTACTATCTCGCGGCACGCCTTGTTAATGCGGCCGCGGATTGTACCTTTTAAATTCATACATTTGCTGATTTCTGCCAGCACCCTCTTGGCTGCCTTGCGGGCCACATCCGCCTCGTCTCCGTCAGCAGCCGGAGACTGAGGGCCTTCCGGCACCAGGCTGTACTCCATTTCCAGCTCCTCATCAGATATGACCTGTTCGGATGTTTGGTCCTTCATCCAGCAGGAGGCTGGCCCGCGAGATTGGGACGCATTTCCGGTATCTTTTCCATTAGTATCCATTTCGAGCCTTCTTTTCAACAAAGTTTTGGTCTTGGCGATTCCCACGTATGCCCCAAGGGGCTTGGCCTTGGAAATACCCGTGCACGCTCCGCGAGTCTTGCCCTTTCCGTTTTTCCCGCCTCTACGTGCTGTATTGACTTTTGGCAAGGTCCCCAGCCACGTATCCTCATCCGATCCAGTATGGTACCGTTTTTGGGCCAGCTGTTTTTCCCCCGATTTCTCGCCAGCCTTATCTATAAAGATAACTTCTGGAAGGTCGTCGGAGTCCGTCGCATCAGACAGTCGGCGCATCCTCTCTGACCGTTCAGTCCTGATTTCCCTCTGACTGTCAGCCATATTTGATTTGGTCCCTGATCCCTCTCCTTTTTCGTATGGGCTCCGATCCCTGCTATTTGCATTTAAGTCCATCGCTTCATCTGGACGTAGCGACACTCGGCAGCCCCGCAGCCGTAGCTGTGCTGGCGTCGTGTTAAGTTCTAAAACGACGCCGTCCCTCTCATTTTCGGCGCCAGAAGCACCCACCAAATCTTCAAGATTTGTTGTTTTTGTGTTGTTTTTATTTAGATTATCCATTCAATTCCCACGAGTAGGGGAGACTAAATTTCCACAGGGGCAGAGATCCCCGTACCCAAGCTGTGGCCCTATATACTCTGTGAGGTCGGGCGGTGTCACAGGTTGGCCACTAATGGCTGATGCACACCCCAGCCGCTCTAAAGAGAGCACCCCCGCACGGTGAACCGCCATGCGAGGGATTGTGGTTTTTTATTGAGGTTATCTCCTCTTGACCCGGCCGACCAAGGCAAGGCCCTCGGTCCCATCAAAGGCTGCTAGACATGACAACAACACCTTATCATTTGGGATAACGAGTTTGGGACGGTGGCCGGAGCCTGTCCACCCGGTTTCTACACTGAAAGCGGGCAAACCCGTCCTGCTCTTGATAGTGTCGCTCACTCTTCGCCTACCCGGTATGGGTAGCCCTGTCCGGTATAGCCTAGGAGATCACAGAGACACTCCAAGAACACCCTCCCCCCCCCCGGGCATTTTATTTTATTTTATTTATGGAATATGACATTATATGACCTAGGAAAGCCCTAGTATTATATACAAAATAGTTTTAGGTTTTAGTTAAGTTTTATGACATTTTAATTTGATTTCTATTCTATTTTATTTTTGACATTATTGATTCACAATTTACTATTTTTTATTATTCTTTTAATTTTGTTTGTATACACTTGACGATCTTTTTGTGAATTTCTGCTATTTTTAAGGAAGAATAACATGTAAATTTTCAATCAGAAATAAATATTATCTATCTATCTATCTAAACCCCGGGTGTCGGGTTATTGGCAGCACCGGTAAGCAATCCCACGCAGGAGATCACTTACCGTTGCCCCCAGGGCGCACCAGCCATAAACCATTCCCTTGACTGCAAATCCGCAAGGATTAACAGAAATTGGAATGGCCCAGACCCTCGTGGAGGTTACCCGACCTAGCGCCCCAACCTAACTCAAAACCTAACCTAACTCCGAACCTTACCTAGCCACTGTAATTGCGAAATCACCACATGATCCTGAAGAAAATTTTAACAGCGCCATTTATCTTAAGCTTTCTTTTATTGACTAGTGACATCTACCGGTAACACCGGGTACTTTTAAATTCAAATTGTACACGACGTAGGTTTAATGAGTCTCTTTGAGGCGATTCTGAAAAGCATTTTTAATGTACTCGCCGCTACCAGTTAGGGAATGCAAATCGGTTATTGTCGGTTATTTTTTGTATGGAAATTATCGGTTATTAACCGAAATCGATGCATTCCCTACTACCAGTGCAAAATTTTTCTTTTTAATATTCTTGAGTGGCAATGTGTCGTTTCGTCAGTAAATACAATTTTATATAAACAGATTGGAATGCGTGCTGAATACTTCCCTATGTCATTAAAAAAAAAAAAAAAAAAAACGGGCAATGGAAGGTTATATACAGTTTTTATGTTACATTTTTTCTTTCTTTTTAAGTATATGATATGATATGACTACTAATGCCATCTATGATCTATTAATTATTTAGTATATCCATCTATATTTCAATCATGTTTAATTGGCCTGCAAGACCAAGACAAATTTTGGTTAAGAAATCCACATATTAGCTAATTTCGAGCTAATTACTACAGCCATTTATGATTACCAATTTCGATTTTTGTTGGTAAGTATGTAATTTACGGTTGCATGTTGTTTGTGGCTTCGTATTTTTGGCAGTCTGCCTTGATTAAATATTTGGTTCCTTTATAGTAATTGTCATTCATAGTTCATACGGTCTTTTTAGTTTCATATCATATGAATTTATGTTACGACCCTACGACATATCGCTAACAGCGTTTTAGTTTTTCTACTCCTCCACAGATGTCAGTACTGCCTATTTGTAACCATTGGTAATGTATACAATATTCGTTATGCTTTAAT